>NW_026642503.1:0-963 GCF_028554395.1 Pezoporus wallicus | reverse complement strand
TTTGGGTCATTTTGGGGTGTTTTGAGGTCATTTTGGGGTGTTTTAGGTCGTTTTGGGGTGTTTGGGGTCATTTGGGGTCATTTTGGGGTTTTTTAGGGTGTTTTGGGCCATTTGGGGGTATTTTGGGTCATGTTGGGGTGTTTTAGGTAATTTTGGGGTGTTTTAGGGTGTTTTGGATCATTTTGGGTTGTTTTGGGTCATTTTGGGCTGTTTTAGGGTGTTTTGGATCATTTTGGGGTGTTTATGGTCATTTTGGGTGGTTTAGGGCGTTTTGGGTCATTTTGGGGTATTTTGGATCATTTTGGGGTGTTTTAGGTCATTTTGGGCTGTTTTAGGGTATTTTGGGTCATTTTGGGGTGTTTTGGGGTCATTTTTGGGTGTTTTGGATCATTTTGGGGTCATTTTGGGGTGTTTGGGGTCATTTTGGGGTGTTTTAGTTCATTTTGGGCTGTTTTAGGGTATTTTGGGTCATTTTGGGGTGTTTTGGGGTCATTTTTGGGTGTTTTGGATCATTTTGGGGTCATTTTGGGGTGTTTGGGGTCATTTTTGGGTGTTTTGGATCATTTTGGGGTGTTTTGGATCATTTTGGGGTCATTTTTGGGGTGTTTTGGATCATTTTGGGGTCATTTTGGGGTGTTTTGGGTCATTTTGAGGCGTTTTAGGGTGTTTTAGGTCATTATTTGGGTGTAATTTGGGGTGGTTTTGAGGATTTTGGTGCCTTTTCGTGAGTTTTTTGGTATTTTGGGGGGATTTGGGGGTTATTTGGGGTATTTTGGTTATTTTCAGTTATTTTGGGGTATTTTGGGCTATTTGTGGGTACTTTGGGTTATTTTTGGGTGTTTTGGGGTTTTTTGGGGTTCTTTTAGGGTATTTTGGGCTCTTTGGGTCTATTTTTGGGTATTTTGGGGTATTTGGGGGTTATTATGGGATGTTTTGGGGGTTATTATGGGATGTTTTAGGGGT
>NW_026642501.1:0-968 GCF_028554395.1 Pezoporus wallicus | reverse complement strand
GAAGCAATCATGGGGCTCTATGATGCACTAATGCGGGTTCTATGACGCAATAATGGGGCTCTATGAGGCAATAATGGGGTCTATGAGGCAATAATGGGGCTCTATGTGGTGATAAAGGGTCTCTATGATGCAATAATGTGGCTCTATGAGGCTATAATGGGGCTCTATGATGCAATAATGGGGCTCTATGAGGCTATAATGGGGCTCTATGAGGTTCTAATGGGGCTCTAGGAGGCTATAATGAAGTCTATGAGGCAATAATCGGGCTCTGTGTTGTTATAAATGGTCTCTATGATGCAGTAATGTGGCTCTATGAGCCAATAATGGGGCTCTAAAAGGCAATACTGGGGTTCTACGAGGTAATAATGGGGCTCTATTAGGCAATAATGGGGCTCTATGGGAAATAATCGGGCTCTATGAGGCAATACTGGGGCTCTGTGAGTCAGTACTGGGGCTCTATAATGCAATAATGGGGCTCTATGAGGTAATAATGGGGCGCTATGATGCAATAATGGGGCTCTATGTGGCAATAATGGGGCACTATGAGGCAATAATGGGGTCTACGACGCAATAATAGGGCTCTATGAGGCAATAATGGGGCTCTATGAGGCTATAATGGGGCTCTATGTGGTAATAATGGGGCTCTATGAGGCAATACTGGGGTCTATGTGGTTATAAAGGGGCTCTATGACACAATAATGGGGCTCTATGAGGCAATAATGGGGCTCTATGTCGCAACAATGGGGGTCTATAATGCAATAATAGGGCTCTATGAGCCAATAATGGGGCTCTATGATGCAATAATGGGGCTCTATGAGGTTTTAATGGGGCTCTATGACGCAATAATGGGGCTCTATGAGGCTATAATGGGGTATATGAGGCAATAATGGGGCTCTATGAGGCAATAACGGGGCTCTATGAGGCTATAATGGGGTCTGTGGGGCAATAATGGGGGTTGTATGACGCAA
>NW_026642500.1:0-945 GCF_028554395.1 Pezoporus wallicus | reverse complement strand
ATAAAACAGGTTTCTTCGTATACTCTATTCATCTACTTTCTTGCCTTCTTAACCAGTCTACTCTAGCCTGCTGCACTTTATTCCCACTTTGGTGTTGATCCACTTACGGTCTGTTGCTTATCTCAGTCTCATCTGCATTAATCAGAAGTGACTCCCATGTCCACATGTGAATGAGATCAGAAACCATCTCAAGACGCAATAAAAGTGAGATATCAGATCTAAGATAGCTATAAATATATTCTCATTGTAATTAATGAAGCTCATTAACAGAGCTGCATTCAAGAATGTTTTACATTTTTAACTTGTTGCAGTTTTAATATGTTGGGCCAACTTCAGGCAGTGTAAATTAAACAGACTTCAAGGGATAATAATGGGTGATTCTGGTTCATAGCACAAAGTGATGACGACTTACCTGATTTCTGCCTGTCCTGGGTTCAGCAGTAGCAGTCATGTTTCTCCTCCTTGGTAGCTGGTGCAGTGCAGTGTTTTGACTTTCGGCTCGGGAACAGAGCTGATAGAGATGTTTTGGTTTGGCCAAGGACTTTGTGAGCCTCATGCTCTGCCAGGGAGGAGGGGAAGCCGGGAGGAAGCAGAGACAGGACACCTGACCCAAACTGACCAAAGAGCTATTCCATACCACAGCACGTCATGCCCAGGATGTAACTGGGAGTTAGCCGGAAGGGCTGAGAGACTGCAGGGTTGGAGGAGGTATCGGTCGGAGCTTGGTCGGGCTTGGGGGCGAGTTATCGGTCAGCGGGTGGTGAGGGTTGTATTCTCTTCCCTTGTTATTTCCTTTATCATTATTATCATTGGTGGTAGCAGTAGTGATTTGTGTTATACCTTAGTTACTAAACTGTTCTTATCTCAACCCGTGGAGTTGCATTCTTTTTGATTCTCCCTCTCCGTCCCTCCGAGAGCAGGGGGGGGAGGGCAAGAAAAGGGGGG
>NW_026642499.1:75000-94578 GCF_028554395.1 Pezoporus wallicus | reverse complement strand
CTCCGCCTTGCCGCCAGCAGGGCCTTGCTCAAGATGGCCGCAGAAGGTGAAGCCTTGGCGTCCATCTTGGGTGAGGGCAGCCAGGCGGCGTTGCCACGGCGACGGGTCCTGCCGAGGGGCAAAAGCCCCCCTAAAGCGCTGTGGCCACGGTGGGACGGGGCCGTTTGGGAGGCACCTGTGAGCCCCCAAACCCCTCATGGGGCCGTTAAACACATCTCGGACGTGCTCCGTGCTGACATCGCCAACATCTGTTGACAGAAAACCCCACGTTTACCCCCAAAACCAGCCCCTTTTCCCGTTGGGAACAGCCGCTGCAACGGGAGGAGCAGCCCCGCGGTCCACACGTATTAAAACGTCCCGCAGGATGCTCACCCAGCTCCAGTTTGAGCCCCAAAGTGGTTCTTAATGGCTTTATAACCAATAAATCCATGGCGTCCCGCTCCGCCGCAGCCCTCCCTAAGGATAACACTCCCAGGGCACATCCCCATCCCCACAGAGGGGCAGAAACCCCCAAACCATCGCGTTTTAGCCCATTTTGAGGCGAAAACCGCACTTCCCCAGGTCTTTAATGAGCATTTGTTCGCTTTCCGCCCAGAGACATGGCCGCTGTTGCCACCAGAGGGCCCTGGCCCCGGTGCCGAGTTCCTTCTCCCTCTCTCCTGGCTTTTTTTCCCTCTAATTCCTTGCTTCCTTCCTTCCCCCCCCTCCCCTTTTTAACTCTCATTGCTCGGGCTACCAGAGGGACCGCGCCGCATCCCTGTGGTCCCCGCATCCCCACACACACTGCGGCTTGTTTTGGGGCGAAAAAGGGGGGGTTTGGGGGTTAAAAGGGAGCGGGGGGGCATCTATGGGCTTTGCCGACAGCACCTCCCGAGCCGGAGACCGCAGGTAACGGGGAGATTCGGGCTTCGGGTGCCAAAAGAGAGCGGGAAATGGCTCCGTTTCCATCGCATCCCTTTGCTTTCCCCTCCATCCTTTCCCTTCCCCTCGCCTCCCATCCCCTCCGCGGCGCCCGCCCGCACCAGTCTCCACATCTCCAGATGTGGAGAATAAACCCCAAATACCCCCCAAAACACCCCAAAATCCCCCCCAAACCCCATCCCTGCCGGCGCCCGCCCGTCCTTCCCCTCTCCCTTCGTTCGAGAAGGTGGGTTTGGTTTGGGATGGGCTTTGGGAAGCAGGGAGGTGCTGCGAGGATGGGTGTTCCTGATAACCCACTCTCTTTATGCTCTCAGCATCAGGGCAGTAAGGGAGGTGCTGATGGGGCTGCACGATAAAGAGCAGGAATAGAGCGAAACCTGCGGGAGGGGTCGGCTTGAGATCACCCTTTTATCCCCGGTACCAGTGAGTGACCGCCTCCTGCACATCCAGGGCATCCCGGCCTCCATCCTCCACAGCTGGAATAGGCAAACAGTGCCTCTAAACCAGCACTCATTGGGATCCCCATGCACCCACTGAGCAGAGGGGGATGCTTCCACGGTTATGGTTCCCCTTTCTGCTTCCTTCCCGTTAATTCTGGGGGAAAACGATGTTCATCCGCATTTGCTAGAGGCAGAGGGTACAGAGTTCATGTAGGATGTGGGGAAATACAGGGCAGGGAGAGGTTCATCAGCTGCCCGTCACCACGCTTCATGCCTGGTTTGCGATTCAGCTTATTAAACACCAATAATCTATAGATTACAGATGGAGGGCTCTGCAGGAAGGGTCCATCCCGTGGGATAACGGCTCATGGGGGTGACCTGCTTCCTTCCCCAGCCATGGAGCCGTATGTGCTGCTGGACCCGCGACAGAGAGCGCTCTATCGTGACGTGATGCAGGAGAGCTACGACACGCTGATGGCGCTGGGTGAGGAGCATCCCCCCTCCTGCAGAGGAGGGTTTGGGATGGATGGATGGGTGATGGAAGTATGAATAGACGGAAGGATGGATGGATGGATGATGGGTGGATGGAAGGATGGATGGATGGATACATGGATCCTCATCCCAGCATCAGGGGCATGGGTATCTCCTGCCTCATGCTGCTCATTCCCTCTTCTCTTCACCAGAATTCCCTTTCCCCAAGCCAGATCTGCTGCCCCGCCTGGACCACGGGGGTGAACCGAGAGCCCTGGATCTCCATGTGCCCAGAGACACCCCGGCTGCAGGTGAGCCTCTGGTCATGCCTTGACCGCAGCGGGGGCTCACAGGGAAGCATCCCCTTTTCCTACCCCCTTCCCTTGGCTCCTGCCTGGGTTCTGTCTCTTTGTGCCCCGCAGAGGATGGAGCAGGAGCGGAGCGGGAGCCCCCTCAAGACAAGGAAGAGCCCCAAGAGGTGAAACCCGAGGAGCATCCCCCGAGCCCCGCGGAGACCGGGGCGAAGCCGTGCGCCAGTGGGGGCGCGGGGGACCCAACCTCCCAGCCCCGCACCACGTGCGGGGAGTGCGGGAAGAGCTTCAGCCACAAATCAGCCCTGGTGAAGCACCGGAAGATCCACAGCGGCGACCGCCCGCACGCGTGCCCCGACTGCGGCAAGGGCTTCATCCAGCGCTCGGACCTCACCATCCACCAGCGGGTGCACACGGGCGAGCGCCCCTACGCCTGCGCCCACTGCGGGCGCCGCTTCAGCGTCAGCTCCTCCCTGCTCACCCACCAGCGCACCCACGCTCCCGGCGGCCACCCACCCAACCGGTGCCCGCAGTGCGGCCGCGGCTTCGCCGACCCCGGCGCCCTCGACCGGCACCAGAAGAGCCACTCGGGCGGGAAGCCCTTTGAGTGCGGGGTGTGCGGGAAAGCCTTCGCCTGGAGCTCGCACCTCGAGCGGCACCGGCGCATCCACACCGGCGAGAAGCCCTTCCAGTGCGGGCAGTGCGGGAGAGCCTTCGCCTGGAGCTCGCACCTCGACCGCCACATGCGCACCCACGCCGCTGCCCCCGAGGAAGAGGAGGAGGAGGAGGAAGCAGAGCCCCCGCCGCCCGCACTGAAGTGCGTTGATTGCGGCAAGCGCCTCAACCACCAGACGGCCCCGCAGCGCTTCAAGCACAAGGGCACGCAGACGCTGCCCAGCAGCAGCCCCCCGCGGCCCCATCGCTGTGAGCAGTGCGGCAAATGCTTCTCGCAGAGCTCCAACCTCCTCAAGCACCGGCGCGTCCACAGCGGTGAAAGGCCGTTCCCGTGCCCGGTTTGCAAGCGCTGCTTCCGCTGGCGCTCGGCGCTGGCCAAGCACCAGCGCACCCACGGCCAGCAGCAAGGCAAAGCCACCGAGGGAGCCGGCGCCGGCACCAAACCGTACCCGTGCGGGGCGTGCGGGAAGCGCTTCGGCTGGGCCTCGCACTTGGAGCGCCACCGCCGCATCCACACCGGGGAGAAGCCGTTCCGCTGCGGCGAGTGCGGCCGAGGCTTCGCCGTGAGCTCGCACCTGGAGCGGCACCGGCGGGTGCACACGGGCGAGCGGCCCTACCGCTGCGGCGACTGCGGCAAGAGCTTCGCCGTCAGCTCCACCTTGCTGGCGCACCGCCGCACGCACGGCGCCCAGCCCGGCCGGCCCCACGCCTGCCCCGACTGCGGCAAAGGCTTCAGCACCGTGCCCGGCCTCGAGCGGCACCGGCGGCTGCACCGCGGCGAGAAGCCCTACCAGTGCGGCGTGTGCGGCAAGGGCTTCGCCTGGAGCTCGCACTACGACCGGCACCGGCTCAGCCACACCGGGGAGAAGCCGTTCTCCTGCGCCCACTGCGGGAAGCGCTTCGGGCGCAGCTCCCACCGCAACCGGCACCAGCGAGCCCACACCACGAAGCCGCACTCCTGCCCCGACTGCGGCGAAGCCTTTGGGCTCGGCGCGGCGCTGGCGGCCCATCGGTGCCGGCACGGCCCCGCGTCCCTGCTGCCAGCGGCGTGGTGGGGAGGGGAGAAGCGAGGGGGGACTCCGACCCCCCCAGAGCCCTGGGCTGAGGAGCCCAGCGCTGTGTTCCAGCAGCACCCAGAGCCTTCCTCCTCCCCATCCTCCTCGCCCCGGGGCTGGGCGGCCAAGGCCGACCTGCCCCACACCACGGCGTGGAGAGGCGGGGAGGGGGACACGGTGCAAAGCGATGCCTCTGCCCCACAGGAGCATTGGGCTTCCCTGCCTTCCCCCCCCAGCTCCTGAGATGGGGCGGGGGGGGGGGGGGGGGGTGAGGAGTGCTCAGAGCCTTTTGGGGATGCCCCATGGCCGTGGTGGGTGGGGAATGGGGGTGACGCGGTGGGGAGGGGGTGTGGGGTGTAGAGATCAGCAGAGGGGCTTTGGGGGGAGACCAGGAGAGGAGGGACGGGATTTGGGGAGGGCTGGGTGATAATTCAGGGTGATGGGGAGAGCACATCTCTCTGTCACCTTCCTCATCCTCAGTACTGGTGGGGCTGGTCCTTGGGAGGGGGGATATCACCCTCCCACTGGTGGCTTTTGGGGCCGAACGGCTCAGACAAGGGCCACGGGGGCTGTTTCCTCCCTGTGAGCCCCTGGACGCTGTTTGGGATGCATGGAGCTGGAAAAACGGAGAGCTGGGATCCCTCAGCTCGGGATAGCAGGTAATAAAGTAGAAGGCAGCTCAGCCAAAACCCCCTTCACCTGTCTCAGCGTGGTCTTTGGAGAGGGGGAGGATGCTCGAGGGGTTTCCCACCAGGAAACAAGAACAGACACAGTGCCCCCACCTGGGGCACAAGAACAGACAGGCAGCTCCTGATTTATTCCTCACAGCTCTCAGCATGGGGCCCTCTCCATGGGTGCAACGCATCCCCTTCTCCATCCTGCCGGCAGCGAGGAACAGGCACAAACGCCACCGTACCTTGGCACAAGAACCAGCCATGGGTTCCCCCCATCCCTTTCTGCATCCCTCAGGAAGTGTCTCCTTCTCCCCTGTGATGACCATTGGGATGCAGCCACCGTCCCCCACATGGGGATAAACCCCTCCCTGATGCCTCACAGCCCCATCACCCACCTGCTGTCACCCTCCAGCCCCTCCAGCGTCCTTTGCTTTGTCCCCAGACTGCGTTTTCCCTCAGGATCAGCATCCATTGCTCCGTGTCCTTCAGGGCTCCCCATGGCCGCACCCTCCCTCAGCATCCAGCGGCTTCTCCCCCTTCATCTGCGTCCTCCGGGGGGGCAACAGCGCCTTGCGGAGGTGGCTGCGGCGGTGCTTGGTGAGGTGCGAGCTCTGGCTGAAGCCCTCCCCGCACTCGGGGCACTCGTAGGGCTTCTCCCCGGTGTGGACGCGCCGGTGCCGCTCCAGGTGGGAGGCCCACGCGAAGCCCTTCCCGCAGTCGCCGCACGTGAAGCTCTTGTGCGCCGCGTGGCCCCGCTGGTGCGCCAGGAACGGGGGGGCCTCTCCGAAGCGCTTCCCACAGTGCCCGCACTTGTAGGGCCGGTCCGGGGCGTGCGTCCTGCGGTGCTGCAGGAGATGGGCTTTCTGGGCGAAGCGCTCCCCGCAGCTGCCGCAGGGGAAGGGCCGCTCGCCCGTGTGCACGCGCCGGTGCCGCTCCAGGTGGGACGGCCACACAAAGCCCTTCCCGCAGTCGGCGCAGCAGTGGGAGTGCTCCCGCCGGTGGCACCGCTGGTGCCGCGCCAGCGCCGGGCCGGCCCGGAACAGCTTCCCGCAGTCCCCGCAGCGCAGCGCTTTCTTCCCCAGGTGGGTGCCGTGGTGCCGCGCCAGGTCCGAGCTCTGGCAGAAGGTTTTGCCGCAAGCCGGGCAGCGATGGGGCCGCTCGCCCGTGTGGCTGCGGCGGTGCTTGGTGAGGTGCGAGCCCTGGCTGAAGGCTTCCCCGCACTCGGCGCAGCGGAACGGTTTCTCCCCGGTGTGCACGCGCCGGTGCCGGGCGAGGTGGGAGGCCCACACGAAGCCCTTCCCGCAGTCACCGCACTTGTGGGGCTTGTCGGTGGCGTGGCCCCGGCCGTGCGCCGCCAGCTCGGCCGCGCCGGCGAAGCGCTTCCCGCAGTCGCCGCACTTGTGGGGCCGGTCGCTGGCGTGCGTGCGGCGGTGCTGCAGGAGGTGCGAGCTCTGGCTGTAGGTCTCGCCGCACTCGGGGCAGCCGAAGGGCCGCTCGCCCGTGTGCACCCGCCGGTGCCGCTCCAAGTGCGAGGCCCACGGGAAGCTCTTGCCGCAATCAGCGCAGCTGAATGGGCGCTCCCGCGCCAGGGCTGCCCCACGGAGGGGTTTGGCACGGGCCGCTCTGGGGGTCCTGGCGGCACCGGGAGGCTCCGCTTTGTCTGGGCTCTTTGCTTTGAACCGGTTGGAGCTGGGGCTCTGCTCGCTGCCGGGGCGTGCGTCCGGCTCCCCGCGGCTTCCCGCTCCTGGCCCTTCCTCCGCTGCTTTTCCACTCACCAGTCCCTGTGCTGCTGGGAAATGGGAAGAGGAGGAGGGCAGAGCACGGCCTCAATCGGAGCAGGAAGTGGCATTGAAATCAGTGCAGGAGGAAGGGGATTCTGCTACACATGGTCACCCAGGGCCCAGTTTGGACTGAGCTGAGCACATCCCATTGCCCATATTCCCAATTAAATATAAATGCGGAGAGATCAACAGCGTTTTCCTTTAAACTAAGGACAGGCTTTGGAGATATCCCCCTGGAAACCTGCCTGCATTCATCTTCCCTCACTTGGGAGCACTTCGCTTCCCTGCCAGAAACAGGGAAAAGGACAGGGAAGGGAAAAGGGGGGATGCTGAGGAAGGGAAGGGGATGTTTGCGTTTGCTCACCGAGGGACATCAGCGTCTCGTAGCTCTCGTGCAGCACATTCCGGTACAGCGCCTTCTGCTGCGGGTTCAGCAGCACCCACGGCTCCATGGTGGGGACCAGGAGGGTTTCCCCCTCCGTTCCTCACTTCAGGGCTCCCCAAAATCCCCTGTGGGCAAGAGAAACCCCTTGAAACGAAGGAGATTCCCCTCCTCTTGCCTCGGTCTGGATGCTTTCCCCAGGGTCCCATGAGACATGCTGGGGCCCGTTCCCTCCATCCAGCAGCAGCCTGGGGACAGGAGGGTCCCTGGTTTCCCAGCAGACCCCATCCCAATCTCTGCCTTTCTCCCCCTGCATCCCAGCTCCCCCAGTTCCCATCTCACTGGGAATCACCCTCCCAGGGGCACTCGGAGGGGGGCACTGGTGCCCCGTTCCTGCGCAGCCCTGGCCCCATCCTCCTTATCCACCGTCCTCTCCCTTATCCCCTCCTCCTGCTGGGAGCAGCCCGCAGGCTCCAGGCTCTCATGTGGGGCAGCGCTCACCCATGTGAGGGTTCCCACCCCATTACCTGCAATCCCGGCTCCGCACTCGCTGCCTGGAGCCGGGAGCTGCTTCCGCAGGGACCCGCGTCCTCCCTTCGGCGGCTGGGAGGGGATGGGGATGCGCCCCGAGGCTCTCCCCGCCTCCCGACACAATGGAGGCGCTGCCGGGCATGGATTTGCTCCGGAAGCCCAAGCCGGTATCCGGGAGAGAGGAGACGCTCCCGGGAGGCTCCCAGAGCCCTCTAGAGGTACCCGGGCCGCGCTTCCCGCATCCGTCCTGCCCCATCGCAGCGTCCCCCCCGCTCCTATGCAGCTCGGGCATCTCCAGCCTTGGCTGGATCTTTCCCAAAGGATCCCGGCAGCGGCAACAGGGATGTTTTGAGTGTTGCATCCATGGGGAGCACACGCTCGGCAATCCTGCGCTTGGAGGTGGGAAGGGGAGGGAATTCCCTCTGAGTTATCCCTCCTGGCCGCCTTGGAAGGAGGCTGTGAAAGCCAAGGAAAACACAGCTCTGCGAACAGACAGGGATGAGAGAGGAGCCTGGGTTTGTGCCTCCGAGGGATTCCCAGAGCTTGGAAACCATCCCCATGGTTGGGGGGGGGGGGGGGAGGTGCTTTAATCCCTCCCTGGCTGGGAAAAGCCGGAGTAAAGGGGAAGGAATAATTTTCATTTGCTTTGGAACAGAGCACAGGGACTGGGAATTATCCCTAAATCCCAATGTGCAGGATTTAAACCCTGCCTCCTCCAAGGAGGACACCGAGCAACCTGGCTATGGGGTCAAGCCATAAGAGGGCATGGGGAGACCTGAGCTGCTCCCAGGACCCGGCTCCTCCCGGATGCCATCGCCGGGGGGTAATCCCATTCCTGCAGCTCCTCCAGCTCCCACACCATGCCGGTGAAGCCCTGATGCCAGCCCAGCCACCGTGATGGGAGCTCCAGGCACCACCATGCAGCACCCATCCATCTCCCACCTCCCTGACCATTGGAACGCACCAAACCCATCACCACAACCCCTCTCTTCTCCTTCTCCCAGGCAAAAAGGCAGACAAGGGATGGTGAGAGGAGAGGCTGCTGTAATTCAGCTCCGGTAAGAAGGTCTGCTGCAGGTGGAGGAGGCAAAACGCACTTCACCCCTCATAACCTTGTGCAGAGCAGCCCGCAGCTCCGAGGTGCCGATGAAGGAGCCGCGCCGCTGTCTCCTCCGCCGGTCGGCCTCGGTGATGAGCCCCTTGCAAAGCCCACCCATGGAGCCCCTGATCAGCCTCTTGGCCTCCACTGACATGCGCCGGGCTGCTGGGCACAGCTGGGTCAGCAGCCTGGAGATGTACCAGCTGCAGGATCCCTTCCTGACCCAGCCGTTCAATCCCTTGGGAGCCGCTTTCCGCTGCCGGGCACGAGCCGGAGCCTTTCCCCACTTCAGCACGGGCTTCGTCCCCTGGACTTTGGGTTTCCTCCTCAAGGTTTTCCCGTGTTTCCTGGTGACAACAGCCATGGGGTCTCCGTCAGGCTCGGGGCTCCTCTGGATGGGTCCCACCAGGTCGCTTACATAGGCGGCGGATTCAAATGAGGGCTCCGAAGTGCAGGCCAGGGTGGGCCAACTGCAGCAAAGCCATTGTGATGTAGCTCAACCTCATCCACACTTTGCGTAGGGAATTCTGCCTGAAGAACGTGGAATTGCAGCAAGAGAACATCCACTTTTGTGCTGACTTAGGGAAAGTCCCAAAATTACCCCCAAACCCATGTTTCCTTGCAGAGAAACAACTTGATTTGCGGTCTTCCTTGGTCCCTTATTGCCCTCACTCAATGATCAGTGTGAGCGAGGTTGCTGCCCTGGCTCTTCCCAAATCCCAAATCCTGGTTTTATCCTGAGGGGGCCACAGAGGCTGTGGAAAACAGGGTAATTGCTGCAAAAATCCCGAACTTCCTGCGAATTAAGGGTGCTGCAAAGGAGACAAGGAAGGGGGCGATGTGGAAGGATGAGGAGGAGGAGGAACGGCTCAGACAGTGTCAGGATGGCCGAGTGGTCTAAGGCGCCAGACTCAAGGCTCTGCTTTCCTTACCCTGGGAATTCTGGTCTCCGAATGGAGGCGTGGGTTCAAATCCCACTTCTGACACATGTTTTCCCGATGAAAAATAAACTTCCTATAATCTATTGGAATAATTTCCCCCCACCGCACAGGGAAAACGCCGATTCTCCGCTTTTTTACCCCAAATCCCCCCTCCTGTGCCCATTTCGCCTATTCACCTATTGCAGACCACAATGGCGGCAAGCGGCTGCCAGCGCTTCCCTGGTGGTCTAGTGGTTAGGATTCGGCGCTCTCACCGCCGCGGCCCGGGTTCGATTCCCGGTCGGGGAAACTTCCTTTTTCCCCCTTCAACAAAATATCCCCCCGAACATTTCTCTCCCCTCCCTTCTGCTGATACCAATTATAGGCTTTTTTGCAGCAAATCCAACCCTTAAGAAGCACACACAGCAATGGCAAACTCCGTTATTCCAAAAGCCATTGGCACCCTTGCTGCACAGGCTGCTCTTTTACAGAGCCACTGCTTTGCCGTGGGCAATACCTTGGTGAGGGATGGGTTTAGCACATCTGGCCGTCACCATCACTATCCTCAGGCAATTTTGACCAGTGGGTCTTTTCCCCCTGCTCGCAGCAATTCCCATCATCTGCTGGCAATTAAAATACATATAGCCAATATATCAAACCGTCTGCTTGCAGCAAGGGGGCCCTGGAAGCCCATATTAAATCAAAACCCACTTACAGATGCTCACTAATGAAACACCGAGCCGCAACCCAGCCCCACGGCATCCCTCCCTCCCAAAGAAACCCCTGACACAACCAGAAGCTGCTTTTGGGGCTTTATTGCCACGCTAATTTAGTTCATCAGACTCCCCCCTTGTGGGGCAGTGCTCAGGCCCTCAGCAACCGAGGGCCTTAAATCCTCTCCTTTGGGGTGAAGGAGCGTTCTTCTGGCGCCTGTTCCTGAAGGCCACCTGCTTCCACCTCCTCTTGGGCACCACGGTCTGCAGGGCAGCTTGGATGTGCATGGGGCTGACCATGGCCTCACGGCTCTTCTTCCGCAGCCGCTCGGCCTCGCTCGACACTTGCTTGTAGATGTCCTCCACGAAGGCAAGCATGAGCTTCTTGGCCTCACGGGAGAGGAACCGTCCGGACCCCTTGGCCCCCTTGAGCTTCTTGGCGTTGAAGCGGAAGGAGCGTTTGGAAGCGCTTCTCCTCTTCTTCATGGGCCGATTCTTCCTCTTCTTGGCCGCAGATTTCCTGATGCGGCTCCTGCGTCTGGTCCCATGCTGGAGCCTCCTTTTCTTCTGGGAGCTCCTTCTCTTCTGGGTTCTCCTCTTTGCTCCCGTAACAGACACCATGGCAACGGACACCATGGCTCAGCCTTGGCCCTGCACTACCCTGACCCTTTGAGCCCACAGAACCCTCCCCAGCTCCCCCTTTTATATAGGTGAGGATGCAAATGAGGGGCAGTTCTGAGCCCTCCCATTGGCCAGGAGAGCAACATCTCCCACCAGCTCATAAAGGATAGAATCCCTGCGGATTCCATCTTGGCCATGGCAACCATGGCCCTGGGGTGCTCCGCCCCGCAAGGAGAATCTGCCACCCAACTGTTGTTATGCTACTGCATGAACTATCTCTCATTTCATTTAATTTAATTATTATTAATTAGTTCTATTAATTTATTTTATATTTATATAAATTATTATATTTATTTATTTATTATTCTATTTATTTATTATATTTATATAAATTAAATGTGTATAAAATATAATTATATTAATCTAATTTAATAACCAGCATGACAACACACCCCATTTAAGTGTTTTACTAATTTTTCTGGGTTTTGCACTTGTTCAGTGGCACAGTTCCAGAGCACTGGAGGAGCCCACTGGCCTAGATGCTTGCCCATACTGTCCCACACACCCTGCCACACGTGACTGTCCAGCCTTGGGGGGAGTCTCTTGGTCCTCCTATATCGTCGTCAAACCCTAGACAAGACCCAAAGATCTGTCGTTATCTCAACCCTTTTTGCCCCACATTGTGCACCACAAAGAACTGTTGTGGTTTAAGCCCAGTTAGCAACTGAGAACCATGCAGCTGCTCACTCACACCCCCCCCCCCGGCTCCCAGAGGGATGGAGAGGAGAATCGAAGCAATGTAAACCCCATGAGCTGAGATAAGAGCAGTCCAGTAACTAAGGTATAACACAAAACCGCTGCTGCTGCCACCAATAATAATAATGATAAGGGAAATAAGAGAATACAACCGCTCACCACCCACCGACCAATGCCCAACCTGACCCGAGCAGTGATCTAGCCCTCCCAGGTAACTGCCCCCAGTTTATATAGCGGGCATGACGTGCTGTGCTATGGAATATCTCTTTGGTCAGTTTGGGTCAGGTGTCCTGTCTGCTTCCTCCCAGCTTCCCCTCCTCCCTGGCAGAGCATGAGACTCACAAAGTCCTTGGTCAGAGTAAACGTTACTGAGCAGCAACTAAAACCATCGGTGTTATCAGTGCTGTTAGCAGGCTGAAAGTCAAAACCACAGCGCTGCACCAGCTACTAGGAAGGAGAGAAATGGCTGCTACAGCTGAACCCAGGACACCAGCCTAGCACCTATCACTTGTTTCCCAGAGCATCAGCCCAACCTCAAGAGTGGCACCTTGCAGTTGCACGACCACGGACGTGCTCCATGTGCCTTGGGAGCCTTCTGGATGAGCAGGAAATGAGTTGCAAGGAAATCCTTTGAAAGAGCATCTTTCCTCACTAGAAACTGCCTGCACACCTCAGCCTCATGTCTGTGACTAATGAATCCACCCGGGTTTTTCCCTCCCTCTGCTTTACATACACAGCTCTCTCTTCACGTCCACCTTCAGTGTTCTTACCTCCCCGTGCTTCCTTCAAGCTCCTCCATGCACTGTCAAAGGCCCTGTTGATGCCACATCAACATCTGCCCCCCCTGGTGCTGAAGGACCAAATCCTGACTGGTTTTTCTCCTCCCTCCATTAAGAAAAAACCCACATTAAAAACAAAGACAATGATTTGGAAGCAAAGACTTGTCCTTTCTTTACCCGTCCCACGCCGGCTGATTCGATTTGGTTTCCATCCCTCCCATTGTCCTTCTCCAAGCCTCATGTTGTAACTGGCTTTAGGTGGAAACTCAGTTTCCAGTAATGTTCAGGGAAGCAGCAGACAGGAGCAGGAACATGGGAGGAACTCCTTTTGCAACGGGTGGCATGCAGCTCTGAGACAATAAACCCTGCAATTTGAGGTTAATCCCAAAGCAGCTTGTCAGGACACGTGCTGATGTAGCTTTTTATCAAAACAAGATAAACCAAACTGCCCTCCCTCCAAACCCTCTGGAGCCATGTGCATGCACTTGTTTCATCAGGTAATCCCCAAATCCCCCATCAAAGATCGTTGCTTCATGGGAAGAGATAAAGCATGGTGCTGAGTTTTCAGTGTGGACACCCACAGGTACCAGGAAAACAGCCTGATAATCATAAGCCAGTATGAGATCAGGCACAAACTAGAAGTCATTTGAGGTCATTTTGCAGAAAAATGGTGCTTTTGCATTTTTCCAAGGTTTAAACCTGGATCAAACTGGTGGATCCTCCTAAATGGAGACAAAATCCTGAAGGAGAACATGCAACCCTTTGGTATTTCTTAGGAGGAAAGTTTCCTCCCAGTTTTGATGAAGATGAAGGGGAACTCGTGGCAAAAGCAGGTGAGCTGGATGCGAGGACTCAGCTCCTTGTTTTGCCTTGATGCTGGCAGAGGTAACTCCTGGAATTCACCATGAAGAGGGTCAATCTCTTCCAAAACATCCATCCCAGCAGCACCACCACGAAGATGCTTTGGGGAAAGGTTCAATCAGCGCAGACCAAGCTGCCTGCGGGGCCAGGCAGAGGAAACGAGACCACAACAGCTCCACTTTGCTGTAGGAACACCCACACTCCACCAACAAGCATGTTGCTAGGCAAGAGCTGCACCGCCGAGGTTGGAAAAGTACCACAAAACCCCAAGGTGTCATGAGGCCGCCAGAACATAGATCCCATGGATGTGGATGTGTTCAGTGGGTCCTGCTGGTGGCAAAGAGTAAACCCCCCATCACCAGTGACTGAAGCAATTTGTCAGCACCATTCCCCCAAAGCCCAGAAGGACCCAGAGGGAAGTTGGCTGGTGAAGTGTGGCTTCATGGAAAGGGTAATGGATGGGAAGCACAAGCAGTGCTCCCAGTCCTTACCTCACCAGGGCTCTGCAGTCCACTCCTCTGGGGCACTACCTACAGCATGAGACCAATGTAATATCACAAGTGGGCACCACCAAAACTCTACTTTGGGAGTTGCACTCAGTGATCCATAGGTTTCTCTTCCTCCTCAAGATGATGAAACTTAGTAAAACCCCACACTGTTGTTGGGAGGGGAATGGGGTAAAGCCCAGCCATGAGCTTGGCTCAAGCTGCTGCAATCAAAGAACTAAAGGAAGCAGCACTCAAAGAAGACAGAACAAATCAAGACTAAAGACTAACTCAAGACTAATGAGACCAAAGCTGGAGCACAGCCTCAGCCCTGCTGTCTGGGAAGACACCCAGACATCTAAAGACCAGACTCTTAATAGCACAAGGAAAAGAGTTCGCTTCTGCTTTGATGCATGTAGCTCTGGGCTCCAACCAAGGAAAACTGAGAGCACTGCAGGGAAAGAGAGTGTTCCATGAAGAAAACATTACTGAGAAGAGCCAGTGACTACTGAGGCTTTCGGGAAAGCCCCTTCTGTGGGGCTCGTGCCTACCTTGCTACTGAGGTCACCCCTTAGGGTGCAGAAGTCTGGGAAGTACCAACATGGGGTTTCATTTCCTCCTCAAACGAGTCCATCATCTGCTTAACTGTAAAGGGGACATAAGGCAAAGAAGAGAAAGGACAAGATGGTTGGGAGGGGGAGTTTGTGGTGGGTTTGTTTGGTTTCAGGAGTAAGGCAGCCTACACAGGGTTGAGCGGTGGCTAGAACATGGTGAACCAGCCAAAGGATGGTTCCTCAGGTCGATTTATGGTGCTTTGAGAGGTCAAAACTGTCCATTGTGCGAAAATGCTGGTACAATGTGATGCGCGGATTGACTCCACAACTCGTTAAAGTTGTAAAGTAGGTATTCTTTATTCAGCTGAGGTGCATGGGGGATAGATCCTCCAAAGGTGTGCGCACCCCAGCGTCATTTTCCCTCTACATTTATTCTCTAAAGTGTTACATATGCAATAAGCTACACAACACGCCTATACATATTCATATCCTTTTCCCGCTTCATATTATAATGAGCTAAAGCTTCCTTCACGTCTGCGCAGTGCCTCTTGGTGGTCGTGGGCAGGGATCTCGAGATGAAGTAAACGAGTCTTCCTCACTCTTGAACTTTTCGCCTCCGTCTTGCACACATGCTCACTAGTCTCCTGGCTTCGACTCAAACCACAGTTCCAGTCTCAGCCAGGTCTTCACCAGGTGTATGGTGTTGCAAGCGCAAACTTTGACCCTCTTACACAACTTTACATTAAACACAAGCAGCACTTTTGGACAAATACTTATTGTTAACTAAAGAGATTGAAGATAATCAGAATAACATAGGTTTAACATTCAGTTATTAATTCAGCCCCCCCTATCAAATGCACCCAGTGTTTGCCAGCTCAGGGAAGGCATCTAAGCTCAATCCTAATGGAGACAGGATGAAGCCAAAACTGACCATAAAGTGTCCTGATGTGTGCTGGCACTGAAAATGCCCATTCTCCCCACCAGCGCCGTGTTCTGGATGCAAGCTCAGAGGTCCCCCTGGGATGCAGACGAATCCCACTGCACTGGACCAGATCCCACTGCGTGCAGCACAAGGAAAGCACCAAACTCCATTTGGGTGCTGGGAAGGTCTCTGCCCTTCCCAGCGAGGGTGCGGTCAGCTCCGGGTGTTCTGATGATCACGACACTTCCCAAATGTGCCGTGGACTCAGTGGCTTGTGTCCAAACCCGGTAACACCAGTGAGGAAAGACAAGGAACCCGTCAGAGGAACCGGCTACGCTCAATTGCTGGTTCCCCTTGGGATGACAAATCACTGCTGCCTCCGGCCCCTGACTGGCAGGTTTCCTCCCCAGCCACCACAACTATGTTGCCTCCTTTTTTGCTTAAGCCAGGGTATAAAATGAAAGGAAATCTCAGCAGAAGACTCATCTTCCCGCTGGAAGGATGACTGGGACCGGTGAGTGCTCTCCCCGAATCTCAGCCTCTCCTATTGGGCTTTTCCTGCTTTTCTCTCTTCTGCAATGCCCATTTTTGGGGTGGTCTTGGTTTGTTTTTCACATCTGCCTTTTGTGTCACCTCCTGACGGCATAACCACAAACCTCCCTTCCTCCAGCTCAGGATAGTGCTTGGTCACCTGGGGCTTGACTTGGCAGCAACTACGGGCAATGGGACACTTCTCTTGCAGGTTTGGGATGCTCCTGGTTGTGCAGGGATAGATGGAAACAAGCTCCGAACCTCCAGGAGCATCCCTGGAGGACATCAGGCTGATGGTTTCTCCTCCCAACACAAGAAGGTCTGAGAGAAGATGGAGATCCATCCATTCCAATGTTTTTTTCCAATGTATTTGGGATCCCCTCCTCTCCTCCGGGAGGACCAGGGCAGCAGCCCTGGGTGAGAAGGTCGATGTGGCTTTATCAACACGCTATCACTTTCTGCCTTGCTCTGAAGGCAGCCCCACTGTTGCAGCCTAATTGGAGCAAGCGCTTTCTAATTAGTTTTTACTGCCGTTGTCGGTGTCTCCAGGAAGCTGGAGGAGCTCCAGAGGCTGCAGAAGGACCGGCTTGAGGAGCTGGGCTTTGGTTTCCAACAGTCACCTGCAGGGTAACAGTTCTGAGGTTGATCCAGCAGGAGCATTCTAAAGGGATTTTCCAGAAGGGAGAACCAGCCAGGGTGGGATTTCAGAACCTTTTCTCTCATTGCCTTTTATTCCCTGGAAGGAAACCACCCATATCTGGGGGAAGGAAAAGAAAATGAAAGTTATTGAAGTTATCTGGGAGAACTGAAGCCAAAACTGGCAAAATCTCAGGTTTCTGTTCAAACCTCCTTCCCCTGGGATAATGTTGTTTCTGGTGTAGTAGGAATGGTTGTTCTGAACAGGCTGGAGTCTTATCTGATTTCAATGGATAAGCCCTATCACCTGCTATCTCTGGCTCATCTGTCCAGCTCTCTATGCAATAGTGTGCACCTATCAATATACTATTGTCGTCTCCTCCTACCCACTGCATCCAAACTGCCTAAGGCACAGGAAAGGGCAACTGGGACAAGATTGCCTCAATTCTTTGTGTGTGAGTGGCACTAATGACCCTCCTTCATTATGGATTCTTCAGAGCTTATTCAAAGAGGCTCGAACTCATTTGGGGAACTCATGAAAGCAGAATGTGAATGGGAAAGAAAAGAAATCATCCATGGGCTTGATTTCTCCTTCAAAATCACATTTCCTGACATTACTTGGCATCCCGCATCTTGGGAGACCTGCTGACCCCATAGGGAATAACCATGCCAGTTGACTTCAGTCAGATTGCTACTGTTCCTCTTTGGGGCTTGGATGCCAATGTGCTTGGAGGCAATCTGTGTTGTCACACTCCTGGCTGTTAGGAATGAACCTGCATGCTCATTGCCAAGAGCCTTCTCTTCTCTCCTCTCCCCAGTCCTCTTCCAAATCCTCCTGCTGGCAGGTCTCCTGAGTGCCAAGAGGTTCCCATGCTTCCCTGAGTATTGTCTCCATGACAAAGACTATGAAGAGCTGCTGGACATCGTTAAAAATGGGCTGGAGCCTGCAACTCACCCAGCAGACGTGGTCATCGTTGGTGCAGGGATAAGTGGGCTCACAGCGGCGAAGCTGCTCCGAGATGCCGGCCACAGGGTCAGTGGTTGCATGAGACATGAGTGCTTTTGGATCTTGTTTTCCTACACTGAGGGTTTTCCAGTGTGAAGAGGGAGAAGGGAATGGATCATAGTGATGGGAAAAGGAAGGAAAAACAATTGGGCTCTGGTGATTTCATCTGATTTAGGCACAGGGACAGGAGGGGATGAAGGGGAGGTTCACACCAAGCAGCTCCTTTAGGAGGTCTCCAAATGAACGCAAGGGAGGGGTTTGGATCTAAAGGGTTCATTTGCCACCTGGAGGGGACCTGTCCCACCCTATGGCCCATGAATGCTGCCTGTCACCATGCCTAGGAACTTGTTTTGTAGGTGTTTTGCTCAAAATAGCCGCATTGCCTGAACATGTCCAATCTTCACCCATCTCTGGTTGTAGGTCACTGTTCTGGAGGCCAGCAGCAGGGTTGGTGGCCGGATCAGGACATACCGCTCCGAGGGGCAGGACTGGTACGTGGAGCTGGGACCCATGCGCCTGCCGACCAAGCACAGGTAAGGAGGTGCCCTGCTTCATAGCCATCATCAGGGGAGGAACCAGCCTGCTTGGAGGAGCAAGGCTGAGGTCTGAGATGAGGACTTGAGTATGGGTGTGGGGCAGCAGGAGGAAGGGGCTGTCACAATGCACTGCCAACACAATACATGGCTACAACGACATACTCAAGGGGAAAGCGTCCTTTCGTGCCCCTTGTGTTTTAGGGGCTGGGTTTTGGGGTTGGTTGTTTGCAAGCATTTGTCCCCATGTGCCTCACCTCTCAGGCTGGTCCGGGAGTTCATCAGGCAGTTTGAGCTGAAGCTAAACCCCTTCATCCAGACCGATGAGAACACTTGGTACTTGGTGAACGGCATTCGGGTAAGAGCCGAGGAAGTGAACAGGAACCCCAATATCCTCAACTACCCGGTGGAGCCATCGGAGAGAGGCAAAAGTGCCGAGCAGCTGTACCGGGAAGCACTGCACAAGGTACGTGCCCACAGGGAAGGGAATCCAAGAGACACTGATGGCGTTTCCTGGTGGACCCTCATCTGCACGATGGGTTGAGGAAGACTCAGCAATGAGCCGAGGAAGAGTAGGGTCCTTTAGCCTTAGAAAGGCTCATTCAGAAACAAGGGCAGCTAATTGAAACCCTCTTTATACATGTTCCCTTCTCTGGAGCACTCGCCAAGCCTTGGATGAAGCAGAAGATGCCACATTAAGGCCATAACTTCCCCAAGCTGAGGCCCAAGCAGCAGGATCCATTATCTCTAACTCAGCTCCAGGGGTCACCAAACCCCAGCCAATGCTAACAGAATCCATGGAAGCACTTTGAGAATGTGCTTGCTTTCCTCATTACTACATCACTGTTTCCTCTCCAGGCTTTGAAGAAGTTCCAGGATACAGACTGCAAGGAGTATCTAACTAAATACGACTCCTTCTCCACCAAGGTAAAGGTCTGGGGCTTGAGCTTATTCCCCCTCTACTGATTCTTAACCCACCATGCCTGCTTGGAGAAAGGATCTGGGAATTCATCCAGATTGACCATATTCCTCCATCATGTGTCTCCCCAAGCACTGGGGAGGATTTACTGAGCATCTTTATGTGGCCCAACTGTCTCAAAGCCACAAATCCCTGTTCATCCATCTCCCAAACTTCTGTCCTGCTAAACCAAATCAGTCATTGGTCTCCTGCAAGAAGCTGCTTCTGGTCTGGGCTTTAAGCTGATCAGGAGCAGGAACAAGGCAGCAGGGCATGAATATGGCTTGGGATATAAAGCAGTGGGACAATAACACCAGGCTATGTGTTCTTCCTGGCTTTTCCAGGAGTATTTGATCAAAGTAGGGAACCTGAGCCGAGGTGCGGTCCAGATGATCGGTGACCTCCTGAACGAGGACTCGGGGTTTTACCTGTCCTTCCTGGCCTCCCTGTGGGACTTTGACATCTTCTCTGATGAGAGGTAAGACCACGTCTCCTGTGGCAAACCCCATTTCTTGCTGGGCCCCAGCAGCCACCAGCAGAGATTCCAGTGGCATTTGGGTGTCTCAATGGGAATCACTCCCAACTCAAAGGGCCACCGAGCTCTGTTAGAGCATCTCAGGTCTTATAGCTCCTTAACCCCAGTGTTTTTCCCTCACCATCCTCTTCTCCTTTCAGATTTGACGAGATCACGGGAGGGTTTGACCAACTGCCCAAAGCCTTCCACAAAGCATTGCCCAACATCATCCAGTTCAATAGCACGGTGGAGAAGATCGTCAGGAAGGGGAACAAAGTCCACGTTCATTACCATGCTCCGGACACCCTGGCCCCAACCACAGTAACTGCAGATTACGTCCTTGTCACCTCCACCACCAAGGCCACCAGGCACATCCAATTCCTGCCACCCCTCTCTGCTCCCAAGACCCATGCCCTGCGCTCCCTGCACTACGCGTCCTCCTCCAAGAT